>NW_027332009.1:776730-809230 GCF_048418815.1 Hemitrygon akajei | reverse complement strand
CTCTCTCTCTGTCTGTAAGAATTCAATCATTTCCAACTTAACATCTGGATAAACAATCAGCTATAATTTTACCAGTACCTGTCACATGTTCTATTTTGAGGAAGATTTCTTGCAATATCAGACTCCAGTTTAATAACCTTCTATTCTTATCCTTCATATTAGTCAGAAACACTAACGGATCATGATCTCTGTAGTCCACAAGTGGTTTCTGGGCAGGAAAAAACATAGACTTCAAAACGTTGTAAAGCCAGAATAAGTGATAGCAACTCCTTTTCAACAGTGGAATAATTTTTTTGTGATGCACATTAAATTTATTTGAGAAATAAGCCACTGGGTGTTCAATGTCATCCACACCTTTTTGTAACAATACTGCCCCAGCAGCTTCGTCACTAGCTTCTGTTGTTAAAGTGAATGGTTTTGACATTTCGGGTGCTTTAAGCACAGGATGATTATACAGGATAGTTTTCAGACGTTCAATTACCTGGAAAAGGTAATTGCATACAAATCGTTTACTCTTCCCTAGGAGTTTTGTGAGGGGGGAGAGATATCTGCAAAGTTCTTACAATACTTTCCGTAATACCCTACCATCCCTTAAAACCTTCTTAAAGCTTTCTTGCTGGTCGGAAGGGGAACCTCAACAATAGCTTGGACCTTGGCTTGTACAGGAGCCAGTTGGCCCTGGCTTACCACACAGCCAAGATACATGACAATGGCGTGGCCAAATTCACTTTTAGCGAGGTTCACAGTAAGACTGGCCTTGGACAGCCTTTCAAGCAGTCTTTCCACAGACACAATATGCTCTTCCTACGTGTCATTCCAGACCACTAAATCATCGATCTAAGCCCCTATGTTTTCTAAACCTCTAATCACAGAATCAATGACCCTTTGAAATGTCCCTGGAGCATTTTTCATACCGAAGGATAAAGCATTATATTCATACAGCCCAGAAGGAGTGACAAACGCTGAGATTTCTCCGGCCCTGTCGGTCAAAGGAACACACCAATATCCTTTCAGCAAGTCAATGTTTGTGTTGTACTTAGCCTTTCCCGCTTTATCAATACAGTCATCCACTCTCGGGATAGGATAAGCATCTGTCTTGGTTATTGCGTTGATTTTCCTGTAGTCAGTACAGAATCACATGTACCGTCCGGTTTAGGCACAAGAACGCAGGGTGCCGCCCAGTCTGAGGTAGATTGCCTCATGATGCCGGTTGTCAGCAGGTAGCCAATTTCCTTTTCAACCAACTTGCATTTCTCCAAGTTCATTCTGTGAGGATGCTGTTTAATGGGCTGGGCTGGATTTACAATGACATCATGCACTGCAACTGTACACCGACTCGGAACGTCTGGAAATAAATCTTTATGCCTGCTAATTAATTCTTTCAATTGTGTTCTCTGTGCGGGCTCCAAATGACAGACTTTATCAGTAAGGTATTTCAAAATAGTGGAATTCTCAAGTCTTCTTGATACGATATTCAACTTGTTAAAATGATCTTGCCCCTCATTATCAAATTCCACAACCTCATTTGTTTTCATAACAGTACTCACTGGTACCATCTTAGAGTCTTAATAACGCTTCACCTTATTTATAGACAATAGACAATAGGTGCAGAAGTAGACCATTCGACCCTTCCAGCCTGCACCGCCATTTTGAGATCATGGCTGATCATCTACTATCAATACCCGGTTCCTGCCTTGTCATTACGGGTTAAATAACGGGTTAAAGAACCAGCAGAAATAGAAAACACTTTGGAGTCCAGTATTGCTACTAACTAAGTGTATTTATTAGTAAATACGCAATATGGTAATAAAAATTCAGATATAATAAACAGGTTAACAATGATATATATATGTATATATATAGATACAGTCTTACGGTGATGAGTAAAGTTCAGTTCAGTTCGTGGTATGGAATTGAGTAGTGATGGAGAGAGAGAGAAATGTTTAGTTCTTCAGATGAGCTGATGCCGTCGATCTTCCCTTTGTCCTCCGAAATTAAGACGTACTTAAAATGAAAAGGATTGGAATGAGGGAGTTCATTGCCTTTTATTTGCAGTAAGAGAGACAATACAGGATTCAGTAGGCTTTAGTCTTTAACTTGTATTCGGTTATAGGGTTCGAGAACCTTTAACACTGTTAAAGGAAAAGTGAACAAGCGAAGACATGCATATCAATTTGTTGGACTATGTTTTGAAATTCAAGGACATATTGTACAAAGCCTGTAACTTGGTAAGGGAGAACTTAAAAGTTTCTCAGAACAGGATGAAAACGTGTTTTGATAAACAAGCCACGATGAGAACATCCCAAAGGGGTGATAAAGTATTCATGTTTATACCGATTTTAACGAACCCACTTCAGGCAAAACACCACGGTCCTTATGAGGTTCTGTCTAAGATTAATAATGTGGACTATTTAGTCAAAACACCAGACCGTCGTAAGCCAACTCAATTGTGCCATATCAACATGCTTTGACCATATTTTGTTAAGCAATAGCCACCTGTGACCAGGGTGGAAAATAGCAACGAGTCTGGAAACCCTGGGAACGAATTACTTGACCCATCTGAGGCTTATCGTAAACCAAACGTTGTTTCAGCTATATTAACGAACTCCAGTATTTTGAGTTTGATTGATGAAAAATTGGCCCACATACAGCCGCAGCAGCGACAGGAGATGAAACAGGTAATTATGAAATTTAAGGATTTATTTTCTGCTATCCGCAGCGAATAATAGTAGCGTCCCATGATGTCGATGTCGGGGATGCTAAACCGATTCAATAGCATCCTTATTGAAAAGTGTGAACTTGCTGAACAAGTAATTGAGTATATGTTGAAAAATGGTATTATTCAGCCTTCGAACTCAGATTGGAGTTCTCCTTGTGTCATTGTGCCTAAACCAGATGGTAGTGTTAGATTTTGCACTGATTATAGAAAGGTAAATGCTGTAACAAAAACAGATGCTTATCCCATCCCCAGAGTGGATTATTGCATAGGCAAGGTTGGAAAAGCCAAGTTTGTTAAAAAAGATTGATCTGTTAAAATGGTACTGGTGTGTTCTATTGACGGATAAAGGTAGAGAAATGTCTGCATTTGTAACGCTTTCTGGGTTGTATGAATATAATGTTTTGCCGTTTGGAATGAAAACTGCTTCAGGAATATTACAGAGAATGATCAATTCTGTAATTCAATGGTTAAAACACTCAGATGACTGGGTTGATGATTTAGTCACAAGAAGTGACATTTGGGAAGCACATAACTCTGCAGTGGAAGAGTTGTTTGAAAGGCACTCGAAGGCCAACCTTACAGTTAACTTAGCTGAGAGTGAATTTTGCATGCTACTGTGACCTGTCTTGATGACGTTGTAGGTCAGGGTGTGTTAAGAAAAATGGTTAATCAAACTCCAGTGCAATAACAAAGTTTGAATCCGCAAGAATATGATATTATGATGTCATATTAAAGGCAAAGATAATGTAATTGCTGATTGACTTTCTAGATGTTTAGCTTCCAATGTATTTTGATGTATACGTTTCTGCAGTATGTTGTATTAGACTGTAGTATGATATGTGATAACCATGCATTTATTGGTTCACATTCTGAGCTTTCAGATAAAAATTTTCCCCTTTTATATCAAAACCATCCTTTTTGGAAGGAAGTGTTACGAGCCTGCGTTCGTTTACTGTGATTGTTACTTTTAAGAGCTTGAGTGAGACGGGACAATATCGTCAGTCACAGGCTGTCGCCGTTTGTGCCGTTCTGAAAACACATGCACAGAGAGAAAGTGAGAGAGAGAGAGAGAGAGAGAGAGAGAGAGAGAGAGAGAGAGAGAGTGAGAGAGTGAGAGAGAGAGAGAGAGAGAGAGAGGAGAGAGAGAGAGAGAGAGAGAGAGAGAGAGAGAGAGAGAGAGAGAGAGGACAGTTACTCTCGCAGTCTACGCAAGTCTTCGTTGTACTGTGCACAACGAATGCGTGACTGTCATTTCGTATGTAGCATTCGTATCCCCAGTTCACCCCCGTTCGCCTAGTGTGAATCGCCGTCGACCCGCCAATAGTGCAATTCTTCTGGTATATACGGTGTAATGATCCCCCCCCTCCGTACACGCTCGCAACACAAATATCAGACAATACACCAATGGCGAGTAAATAATTGCAACTTTATAGTTATTTCTTAGTGATGGGTTAGTAGAAACAGATAACGTAAAGGCGCCAAAGTAATAATCAGTTTGTGAACATAATGTTTTAATACGTTGGAGCTCACGTCTCCGGTTCAATCCAAAACGACCTACCGAGCCTTCGGCCACCGTCCGAACCGCCGACGTCCAGTATCCGCCGCTCTGTTACCGCTGTCCGCTCCTCACTCGTCCGTCCTTCTCGCTCTCCTCCCGAAGAAGACCGCGAACTCCCGTTCAGCTCACAGATACAAGACAGCATAACAATTCTCCAATGGTTAGTTCACCCTTATCTACAGTTATAACCCAAACATTCCAGAAACAGAAACCCATCACAGCATGAAGTAAAATTACAGAGAAGCCATTTCATTATAGCAATACAAAGAAGCCATTTTGTCACCCTGAACAGTTAACACCACAGTTAATGGTACTGAGAGCCCTACATTTATATTATTAGATCTGTTCTCCATTACAGCTGCGTGGCTTATGGATCAGCTTCATCTTCATTTTAAATCCATAGGGTGTGATACACCCACCTTCTTTCAGGCTATATTGTGGCGCAGTATGTTCGTCCCCGTTTTCGACTTCACTGTTTGAAACAGGACAATTGCCTTACAATTACAGAGACTCCAGTTGATGTAACAAACTGGATTAACGAGAAATGGCAAATAAATGTTCATCCTATTAAAGCTGTGTGACAAAGCTGCTGGGGACATCACGCGAAGACGGGTTTTAGCTTTAGGTGGATAGGATCTCATCACACCTTTGGAGCTTTCAACAGAAAAAGAGAAACAGTGAGAGTTGCCAGTTCTCTACACCACACTCCAGTCCGGTCGGTGGCGGGTGCTCCTTACACCCCGCCCTGTTTCTTCACTTCAGCCAATTATTCAAAGTGAAGGCAGAGACTGGTTGACATTGCATTGGCCAACCAGCATCAGACTAGACACCCTGCCGTCTTGGGGAAACGTCGAACTGTGAGTTTAGTGCGCGGGGATGGGAATAGAATGGGAATTCTCAAACCAATGGGTGTGCGGCACTCCGGAGTAGGTTTTTGACTGACGTCTGGCCGGGCCAATAAGTTACTGCTTCTACAGTACAGAGCTCTGCCACTACCCCGCCCCAACCACCCCAACACACACGCCTAATATCCCAGAGCTGCCTGTCGATTGGACAATCCGTCGGGGAATGACTCCTAGGAGATCAGGCGGTGAATGTGAGGAGCTGGAGACGGAGCTGGAAACTGCGCCGCCTCTCGCTCGTGCTCAGGATGCGGCTTTATTGATGAACTGAAACACGGAGCTGAACGGATATTTCACCGCGCTGATCACCTGCTCCCTGAATTTCGACTGAGTCACCGCGTAAATAAATGTATTCGTGCAGCAACTGAAATTCCTCAGCAAAATCCCGAGGTGGTGGAAGATCCATTCAGAATCATTGAAATCGAATCCTTTTCCTGAGACCTGATAATATATGACATTTACAACGTGTGTCATCCACAGGAGGATGAAGCTGCCGGAGAGGGTGAAGAGTAAAACCACAGACCTCCTCCTGCTCTCCATCTCCGGGTCACTGCGGTTCTCTCCCTTGCTCTGACCCTTCAGCCCCTTACGGACCCGACTGGCCACTAAAATGTGTCTGACTGTCAGAGCGTTGAGCAGCAGGATCCCAGCGAAAGGGAGGAACGGAGTTAAAACCGTATCGAACAAGTCATACCCTACCCACCCGGGGTCAGTGAAATAATTTTCCTTGGCCATACAGAACCACGGTACATTATCGATGATCACTCTGGGTTTCCGCGTGAAGTATTTGGGAGCGTTTTTCAGACAGGACAGTATGCCAGTTGTTGTTAGAACCACAGCCGCAGTTTTCCCGGTGCAATATTTTGTTTTCAGTTTCTGACAGCAAATGGCGACAAACCGATCAAATGTGAACTTAACGGTGAACCAGACAGAACAGTCAATGGCTGTGAACTTTAGTACACCGATAATACTGCACACAGGGGTGATGTCTAGAAAACTCCACGGGAAGCAATAGAATCTGATTTGGTGCAAAATGATCTGGGTGAAAACGGTCAGTACGTCGGCCGCTGCCATGGCCACCAGGTAGCGAGTGGTGCAGGTAGAGAGGCCGCACTTTCCCCGGGACAGGATCACAATCGCCAATAAATTCACTGGAGAGAGAGAGAGAGAGAGAGAGAGAGAGAGAGAGAGAGAGAGAGAGAGAGAGAGAGAGAGAGAGAGAGAGAGAGAGAGAGAGAGGAGAGAGAGAGAGAGAGAGAGAGAGAGAGAGAGAGGAAAAGAGGGGAAAGGGAGTAAGTGAGAGAGAGAGAGAGGAGGGAGTGGTGTAGAAGGGACAGAGGGAGGAGGAGAGGGGCAAAGGAGGAGAGGCGGACAGGAAGGGAGAAAGAGAGAAACGGATTATTACTAAGCACAATCTCCGGGATTTAACACGGTGTCGTGTTTCAGCTACAGATTTGGAGTTCGAAAGTCTGTGACACCTGTTGATCTAACATCAGACACGGATCACACTGTCTTTGACGTGCCTTCGTCAGCGTGGAGATAAGATCATGTGTCAGCGATAAAAACGATTTGCATGTGCAACAACGATCGGTACTCATTCCGATTCCAGGCGCTGATGGGCCGGTTCCGTTGATTTAATCCATGACTAATTAGGCCTCTGGAAACTGCATCCGATGAGGCAGAGAAGGGACACAGAGGGGAGTAACAGGTACTAAATACTGGAGCACCTCAACTGGTATTGCAGCATTCATAGAATTCAACAAACTCTCTTTTCAGACCGAGACCCTTCTTCTGGACGAAGTAGTGCCCCGATTACGACGGTCTGAGAGGGGAAACAGGAACAACTTAGTAACCTTAGGCTGATTGATTCCGTTAACGGATTAATTCTGTAGCACAGGTCAATTTGACGACACACGTCAACAGATCTGTGGACACTGGTTCAGGTGATCAGATCCAATTTTTGACGAACAGTCAGTGGCACCCGACTGTGACACACTCCACAGGGAGACATGCAGCGAAGAACCAGCGATTCTCTCTAATATTTCAACGGATGCTGCCCGACCTGCTGAGTTCGTTCAGCTTTTTTGTAAGGCTTGATTTGACCACAGCATCCTCAGTGTACTTTGTGTTTACTCTGTAATCAACAGTTGCGAAATAGTGAAATTCGCAATGTAAAACCTTCCCAGTCACACCTTCTCGGAGAGATGCTTCTCCCCAGCACTGAGACAACTCTGGGCAAAGTCCCGATAAAAGCAATAAAGGGTTTGAGTCGATCCCGTGAGTCAGAGGAGAGTGAGGGATTTAGTTCCGCTTGTCATTGTATATAGAAATTCTGAAGTTGAAATGATAGGGTCGGTATGTCTGAATGGTATTTGTACAATGATCACCAAGATGAAAGCTCGTCAAATGAACATAAACAGATTCACATCGGTTAACACACAGAAATACTAAGAATGAATTGCTCTGCTCACTCACCAGGAGCTCCAATGACGGCAATGAACACGTAGAATATTCTATGCGCACTCAGGTACCTATCCAACATTGCAGACATTTTCTCTGTCCCAGTGATCTGTCCCCCGTGCACCAGGCGATCTCTCGATGTTAAAGCAGCACATGCCTGGGGTTTTTAATCGCCTTTAGCGATTCCACAGGGACAGATTTAAACAGATTAAAAATAAAGCTTTACTTATTATTTACAAACTGATTACAACAAACTGGTACAATTCCCGCGGTGACAGATTCAGAATAATTTCGTGACTTTATTTTTAGACCGTTTGTGTGAGTTTGTTTGGCCCAACAAAGGTATCTGAGCCTACTGAGCCGTCATCAATTACAAACAAGAGAAAATCTGCAGATGTTGGAAATCCAAGCAACACACACAACATGCTGGTGGAACTCAGCAGGTCATCTCCTTACTTTGACTTCTCAACTTTCTTTCCAGGCCTGCCGTGGGGTTCCGTGCCGAAACGTCGTCAAAGCTCTTTATCATAGTTGCTGCCTGGCCTGCTGAGTTCCTCCAGCATTTTGTTCGTGTTGCTGTCATCAACTGTACGTGCTACCTCCGTAAATATGTACTTCAAAGGAATCATTTGTCAAATACGAATATTGAAATAAATTATATCATTTTACCATTCTCCTCAAGAGTATAATCCCCTTCTGTATTTTGTGTTTGGGGGATCCTACCGAGAGGACCCTCAAGAAAAAGTTTGTTTCTGTTAATGAATAAATACTTTCATATATACACGAGACCCTCAAATTTCTTCAGTGATTTAGTCACAGTCAGAACACTTGGAGGCTCGTCCACGACCCTCCCCAACCCTAATGCATGGACATCGAACTCAGCAGTCCTATATTTGCGGACAAATGGCTTTAAAAGGCAAGAACAGCGTTTAAAGTGCATTTATTTTGAAAGCATCTGTCGGTGAATAACCTTGAGATTCGACACACACGCAACAACGCAGGGACTCCTAAAACCCCTGTGTGACCCCAAGTCCGTGTGCAATCCAAACCACCTGATGCCAACAAATGGTAGTGAACCCCAAATCCATGCACACCCAGATGCAGATTAGATTATCCCAGAGCAAAAATCATTTCAAACAGCTCGCATAATACCTGTTCTCTACGTTAAAATAGCGAAAATGTAGTTCAGTGTTCAAATCTCATTTATTATTAAAATATCTGTAATACGTGCGCACCCCCGAACCCAAAGTGAGTTCCACCCTAGTGCCTTATAAATCTTCAGCACCACATCTCTGCACTTATATTCTCGACCTTCGAAATGAATGCTATATTTCATTTGCATTGTTCACCAACGACTCAACCTGGAAGTTAACCCTTTGGGTGTTCTGCAGAAGGATTCGTAAATCCCTTGCAATTTCAGATGTTTGGATTTTCTCCTTTCTTAGAGGAAAGTCTGCACGTATATTTTTTCGACCAAGCTTCATGGCCATGTATTTTCCAACATTTTATTTCGTTTGCGACCTTCTTGCATATTATCCTGGTTTGCCTGATTCCTTTTCCAGCCTTTATATTACACCAATACGACCTTCCCATCCACCAATTTTCGTATCATGTGTGTGCATGTCTATAATTGCCTGGCCTCTGACTGCTGTGTGTGTGTCTAGTGTGATTGTGTAGGTCTATTGCTGTGTGTGTCTGTATCTGTTATGTTGCGTGCCTGATCCTGTCGTGCTTTAGTCGGATTCTACTGTCTGTTGGGTGTGCGCGATTCCGTGAATGTCGTGTATGTCTGCCTGTGAGTTTGTATGCGTGTTGTGTGTGTGTGTGTGTGTGTGTGTGCGTGTGTGTGTGTGTGTGTGTGGTGTGTGTATGTGTATGTGTCTGCCTGTGAGTTTGTATGCGTGTTGTGTGTGTGTGTGTGTGTGTGTGTGCGCGCGCGCGGCGCTGAGTGTGTGTGTGTGTGGGGGGGGGTTGTATGTGAGTGTGTGTGTGTGTGTGTGTGGTGTGTGTGTGTGTGTGTGTGTGAGTGTTTGTGTGTGTGTGTGTGTCTGAGAGAGGAGAGAGAGAGAGAGAGAGAGAGAGAGAGAGAGAGAGAGAGAGAGAGAGAGAGTGAGAATTCTATTTCTCTGTGTGCGTGCCTGTGTCCGTGCCCAGGTGTGTCTGTGTGTTTGAGTCTCTATTCAAACATTAAATTAACTTTATTATTAAAGTAAGTGCATCTCACCTTCTACTACCTTGATTCACGTTCAGTGGCGAAGAGAAATGCAATAAATCCATGATAATCTACACACAAAGACTGCCAAACTAATAATATCCACACGGATTTGGGGGTACAAATGTTTTCGGGGCTCTGACAATTTGTGGTGACTGCGAGTATGCAGTTGTGACGAGTCTCAAAGTTATTTCATTGATAGATTGTTTAATAACTTTGAACTCTGTGCTTGCTTTTTTAACGTGGAGGCAGTCATTTTGTGAAGTAGTTGGAATAATTCTTTTGGGATAATCTCACTAGCATGTGGGTTTATCAGCGGGTTTCGGGATGTGCATAGTTATAGGGGCGCATACGGATTTGGAGGCGCGCCTCGATTTTGGTTCATCACGGATGTGGGGCGTCTGCAGATTTGGAGATGTGACTAATCTCAATTTTTAAAATTTATAGATACGTTAATAATAAATCTAATTTGAACTTTGTCCTCAGCTCATGCTTTTTATGGTTGTGATCTGTTTCCTCTGGGATAATCTGTGGGGTTGTCAGCGGGTTTCTGGTGCAAATTTTGCTCCTGGGGTGCCCTCCTATTTGACGATGAGCGTATATTTGGGAGGGCACATTTGGGAGTGGGTTGTCGAACATGGAAGTGAACACGGATTTGTTGATGTGCGCAGATTTAGGGATGAGCTGTCAAACATGGGGTGCACATAGATTTGGGGTTACACACAGATCTGCATCTCTCGACGTATCAAGATTTGCGCACGAAATTTGGGTTGCATGCGGATTTTTAATGTCAAGCAGCCATTGATTTAGTAGTGCTCGGGTTCTCTAAAGCATTCAGTGTCATTCCCCAACAAAGATTACTTCGGAAGCTCGACTTCCACGGTGTTCGCTTTAATGCTAAAAGATGGATTTCCAGTTTCTTGACTAAACGTCTTCAGCGTGTGTGCGCGAATGGGAAAAAGGCTCTGAATGGCGTCCGTTATTAAGTGGTACACCCCAGGGCACAGTGGCGGGCCCACATTTGTTTTCATTTTACATTAATGACATCCACGAAAAAGTCACAAGCACCACTAGACTTTTTGCTGATGACTGTGTGATATACCGTCCAATTACGTCAGCTGATGGTGAAGATGCTCTCCCAAAAAGTTCTTGATAGTATGGTTGAATTGTCACCAACGATGGGGCACAGTTCAATCCTTCCAAATCTGAAACCACGCTCGTCACCAGGAAGAGAAAAACCAGGTAAAACCATCAAATAAAAATCCCGGGTGTCATCCTTGAAGAAACCAAAGAGATCAAGTACCTTGGCATCAAACTCCAGAATGATCTGCGTTTGGATGGTCAAGGCGCATCATGCAGCAGTGAATGTAACAGGAGTCCTGAATCTTCCGAGAGGCAATTTTCATCATTGTTCAACTTCGGCCAAGGAGAAGTTGTACCTCAGCCTTGTTAGGCCACATCTGGAATATACAGCTGCTGTACGGGACCTGTTACGAATGCTGCAGCAATGAATATGAAACTGAGAGAGGTTTTAAAACAAAACCCGAGACTTACTAACCTCTGCTCAAGCTTAGAAAAGTAAATAAACAACTAACTTATCTGGAAGTTAACAGCTAGGCGGCAAGAACATTCAAACTTAGAAACTGTTCTTAACGAGCTCTCATCCAAGCACAGACTCAAAAGTCCATGCGATTTATACAGTCAGTACGGAGAGACTTCCCCGAAACAAACGATTCCTTCAAAGTACCGACGACCTGCCGATTCCACAGCCGGGAGATGTCTTGTTCGCAAAAATCACGAGGAAATAAAAGGAACTGACCTTTTGACTGGAGGGTGGTCACTGTACAAACCTTCCTGACTTTGCAGCGGTTCAACTCAAATGTACATGCCACAATTCCTGAACGAAGTAAAAATAAAGGTCGATCATTCCCAAGACGCTGAACGACATTAATTTTATCCAATCCTTTGAACTCGGATAATTCTGGTAATGCCTTTAGACATACTTTATTGATCCGGAGGGAAATTCACTCTCCCATACCGGACTGTAAGGGAAAAAATAAACGTGTATCAAACAATGCGGTGGAGCCTCACAACTCTGACCGGGAACAACAACGTTGCATAAAAATAAAAATGAGAACTCCGTCACAAACCGCGGGTTGATTTAAATGCGGTTTAGAGCCTGCCATCACGTTACATAACATCACCTCACTGTCATAAGACAGTTACTTCATCCCACTCACAAGACCATTACATGATCCCACTGTCCCGTGTTCAAACTGTGGGTATGTAACAGACCCAGACACAAACAAAAACCCTTCTTCCTTCGAGCGAGTCCAAAGACAGGCAGCCCGATTTGTCACAAATACCTATGAGAGAGAAACGAGTGTTACCTAACTTTTGAATTCACTAAAGTATAACTCTGTCCAAGACAGACGTGAGGCGCACCTTCCGACCTGTTTTCACAAAATGTTAAATGGTCAGTTAGACGTAGACGGCCAATCCTACACCAAACCCAAACCTATTAGGAGCAGACGAGGGCAATCATTTCAATTTGAAATAGTAACTACCAAGTCAGATGTGTACAGCAATTCATTCTTCCCCCACACAATTAAAGCATGGAATAATCTTCATCCTACCATTGTCATCAAACCCAATTAAATTTAACACAGCTCTTCTTCTTCAAAAATACCCTTCTTAAGTCCACCCTCCGCCCCAAGAACGAGGAACCAAGCTGGGGGTACGTGCGGATGCCGGGATGTACGCAGATTTATGTATGTGTCGGCTCAGATTGGTACACAAAGATCTGTGTGTGTCCCTGGATGTGGGGTCGTGACGAATCTCAAAGCTGTTTCATTTACAGAGTCTGTATTAATAAATGTCGAGTGTTGGCATTAAGATTGGCATTAAGAATATTAAGATTGTTTGATTTATAGATTCTTTATTAATATATCTTTCAACGCATTTAAGCTGAAAGTTGTTTTTATTATTTCTTTAAAGTGGAGGTAGCGATTTTGTGAACTGTTTGATTTTTTTTTCCTCTGGGGTAAGGAAATGTGAATATGCGGGTGTCAGCGCGTTTGTGGGGGTGCACAGATTTCTGGATGTGTGCAGATTTGAGGGTGTGCCGTCGAAGATAGTGATCATCACGGACATGGGTGTGTACACAGATCAGGGGGTGTTAGGGGATGAGGGGTCGTGAGAAATATCACAATAGTTTTTTTTTTCTATCCGTTCTTGTTCATAAAGTAATTTTTAATAATATTGTTCAATTTTGAACAATATTCCAACCCTATATCATTAAGGCGGGGGCTCCTATTTTGTGAACTGTATGAAATAATTCTTTCTCTGGAATAATCAAATGTGCATATGGGTGCGTCAGCGGGTTTTGGGATGTACATTGCTTTGGGAATGCGCGCAGATTTAGGTCGTGTCAGCAAAAAACTGGGGGTGCACAGGCATATCGGATGTGCAGTGATTTCGGGGTGCCGGTGGGTGCAGGGTTGTGACGAATATCAGGATATCGTCAGTTTAAATTGATTATTAATAAAATCACTTTCAATTTGAACTTGGTTCTTTCTGTTTTCTAAGCAGGAGGCAGATAGTTTGTGAACAGTTTTGAAATTATTCTGCTTAAGGCTAATCTGAGGTGCATGTGGTAATGGGAGTGCAAAACGATTTGGGTTGCAAAGGGATTTTAGGCCCGTGCGGAATTGTGGACGTGCGCAGATTTAGGGGTGCTTTGGTGATTATGGGTGCGCACGGATTTGGGGGTGCTGAAGCATTGCATGGGGTTGGGGTGGGGGGTGGTGAGTCACCAATCTCAAGGATGTTTCTTTCATAGAAACGTTAATAATAATTTCACTTTGAAACTTGAAAATTATTTTGTGAACAGCCTGAAATAATTATTGCTCTGGGATAATCTCATGTGCATGTGGGAGTGTCAGCTGGTCAAAGGCACAGACAGAGCGGACAGCCCGAGGATTAAAGGCCTAATAGCAGAAAACATGTATTCAAGGTGAAAGGGGAAACCCAGCCTCATTAGTCCTGTTTTGCACTGTTTATTTTGTGATTTAGTGTAATTTTGAAATTTTTCCTGACTGCTGCTGTATAATATATATCTATATATACATATATAGATAGATAGATAGTTAGTTAGTTGGATAGATAGATAGATAGATAGATAGATAGATAGATAGATAGATAGATAGATAGATAGATAGATAGATAGATAGATAGATAGATAGATAGATAGATAGATAGATAGATAGATAGATAGATAGATAGATAGATAGATACACACACAAGTTAGCTATTTTAGGATATAGATTGTATTTTTCTTCACCATCTCTTCACTTTATCTTCACCATCTACACCTCGGACTTCAAGTACTGCACACAGTCTTTCCATCTTCAGAAGTTTTCTGATGACTCTGCCATAGTTGGATGCATCAGCAAGGGAGATGAGGCTGAGTACAGGGCTACGGTGGGAAACATCGTCACATGGTGTGAGCAGTATCATCTGCAGCTTAATGTGAAAAAGACTAAGGAGCTGGTGGTGGACCTGAGGAGGGCTAAGACACCGGTGACCCCTGTTTCCATCCAAAGGGTCAGTGCGGTCATAGTGGAGAATTACAAATACTTAGGGATACGAATTGACAATAAACTGGACTGGTCAAAGAACACTGAGGCTGTCTACAAGAAGAGTCAGTATCGTCTCTATTTCCTGAGGAGACTGAGGTCCTTTAACATCTGCCGGACGATGCTGAGGATGTTCTACGAGTCTGTGGTGGCCAGTGCTATCATGTTTGCTGTTGCGTGCTGGGGCAGCAGGCTGAGGGTAGCAGACACTAACAGAATCAACAAACACATTCGTGAGGCCAGTGACGTTGTGGGGGTGGAACTGGACTCTCTGACGGTAGTGTCTGAAAAGAGAATGCTGTCCAAGTTGTATGCAATCTTGGACAATGTCTCCCATCCACTCCATAATGTACTGGTTAGGCACAGGAGTACATTCAGCCAGAGACTCATTCCACCGAGATGTTACACTGAGCATCATAGTAAGTCATTCCTGCCTGTGGCCATCAAACTTTCCAACTCCTCCCTCGGAGTGTCAGACACCCTGTGCCAATAGGCTGGTCCTGGACTAATTTCCACTGGGCATAATTTACTTACCATTATTTAATTATTTATGGTTTTATATTGCTATATTTCTACGAAATATACAGTCTTTACGACTGTAACGAAACCCAAATTCCCTCGGGATCAATAAAGTATGTCCGTCTGTCTCTGTACATATCTCTGATATTGAGAATGGTGAACGGGGTTGGTGTGATGTTGTCCAAATTGTGTGTGGTCTCTGCGCCAGCAGAGGAGGCTGTGGACTGATGTGTTGGAATGGGAATGGAAAGCAGAATGGAAATGTGAGGGTTTATTTGATGTGCAGCATCTGCAGACTTTCTCGTGTTTGAGGTTGCACTCAGATGAGGTGCGTTCACAATTGGTGGAAAATCAGAGCGTGCGGTCCTTTGACTCTCTGTGGTCTGCTGTACGAAATCGTCAACCGCTGGATGAATGTCACACCGACACACACAAACAGTGGTGAGCTGCGTCTGATGGTGTTTGAAACAATGTTCCCTTCGCTGGATGAATGTCACACCGACACACACAAACTGTGGTGAGCTGCGTCTGATGGTGTTTGAAACAATGTTCCCTTCGCTGGGTGAATGTCACACCGACAGACACAAACAGTGGTGAGCCGGGTCTGATGGTGTTTGAAACAATGTTCCCTTCGCTGGATGAATGTCACACCGACACACACAAACTGTGGTGAGCTGCGTCTGATGGTGTTTGAAACAATGTTCTCTTCGCTGGATGAATGTCACACCGACACAAACAAACTGTGGTGAGCTGCGTCTGATGGTGTTTGAAACAATGTTCCCTTCGCTGGATGAATGTCACACCGACACACACAAACTGTGGTGAGCCGGGTCTGATGGTGTTTGAAACAATGTTCCCTTCGCTGGGTGAATGTCACACCGACACACACAAACAGTGGTGACCTGCGTCTGATGGTGTTTGAAACAATGTTCCCTTCGCTGGATGAATGTCACACCGACACACACAAACAGTGGTGAGCCGGGTCTGATGGTGTTTGAAACAATGTTCTCTTCGCTGGGTGAATGTCACACCGACACACACAAACAGTGGTGAGCTGCGTCTGATGGTGTTTGAAACAATGTTCCCTTCGCTGGATGAATGTCACACCGACACACACAAACAGTGGTGAGCCGGGTCTGATGGTGTTTGAAACAATGTTCCCTTCGCTGGGTGAATGTCACATCGACACACACAAACAGTGGTGAGCTGCGTCTGATGGTGTTTGAAACAATGTTCCCTTCGCTGGGTGAATGTCACACCGACACACACAAACAGTGGTGAGCTGCGTCTGATGGTGTTTGAAACAATGTTCCCTTCGCTGGATGAATGTCACACCGACACACACAAACAGTGGTGAGCCGGGTCTGATGGTGTTTGAAACAATGTTCCCTTCGCTGGGTGAATGTCACATCGACACACACAAACAGTGGTGAGCTGCGTCTGATGGTGTTTGAAACAATGTTCCCTTCGCTGGATGAATGTCACACCGACACACACATACAGTGGTGAGCCGGGTCTGATGGTGTTTGAAACAATGTTCCCTTCGCTGGATGAATGTCACACCGACACACACAAACAGTGGTGAGCCGGGTCTGATGGTGTTTGAAACAATGTTCTCTTCGCTGGGTGAATGTCACACCGACACACACAAACTGTGGTGAGCCGGGTCTGATGGTGTTTGAAACAATGTTCCCTTCGCTGGATGAATGTCACACCGACACACACAAACAGTGGTGAGCTGCGTCTGATGGTGTTTGAAACAATGTTCCCTTTGCTGGATGAATGTCACACCGACACACACAAACAGTGGTGAGCTGCGTCTGATGGTGTTTGAAACAATGTTCCCTTCGCTGGATGAATGTCACACCGACACACACAAACAGTGGTGAGCCGGGTCTGATGGTGTTTGAAACAATGTTCCCTTCGCTGGGTGAATGTCACCTCGACACACACAAATAGTGGTGAGCTGGGTCTGATGGTGTTTGAAACAATGTTCCCTTCGCTGGGTGAACGCTGCTCGCAATTTACACGCGTTAGTACAATCGCATTATCCATTGTTTACAATCAATCACAATCTGTCACCGCAGGGATTGCCGTGTCTGACGTAATCGGTTGGGAAATAGTTTAAAAATCTTTATTTCAAAATCCGTCCCCGTGGAGTCGCTGAATGGTATTAAAAACCCAAGGATTATGCGGCCTCAACATTTCATTCAGAGAGATCGGCTGTCGCATTGGGGAGCGAATCACTGGACGGAGAAAATGCCTTCCATGTTGGATAGTTACAGGATTGTACAGAAAATATTGTATATGTTCATTGCCGTCATTGGAGTTCCGGGTGAGTGCGCTGCCTTCGCGTTCGGTATTTCTGACTGTTAACCTTTGTGAACGGTTTATTATCATTTTACAAGCTTCCGGCTTGATGACGTGTACGATCATTGGACACATATCCGTGAGAGATATCAGTTCTGTCAATTCTACATGCTGAGTTTTCATATGTAATGACAAGCGAAAAAAGATGTCCATCTGTCTTCTGCCACAAGGGATGGTCACTTCGCTGTTCCGAAGTGGTATCAGTGGTGGAGACAGGCAGCTCTCAGGGAAGGTCTGACTGGAAAGGCTTTAATGGGAATTATTCTGGAATTTTGCCGGGAGGGTTTTATATCGTGATGTTCACTGAGTTATTGATCAGATTGAACACCTAATCTTGTGCTTCATGTTTCAGCGTTTTGTCTCTCCCAGAAGCATTCCACTGCCTGTTGGTCAATAATAGGGTTTGATCATCTGTGCCAGGGTCCACAGACCTGCTGCCCTGTGTTATCGAATTGAACTGCGCTCTGGAATGAGTCCGTTAATGGGGGCACTCCGCCTTTCGTTACTAAGTTGAGAATTCGGGCAAGGCTTCGCCATGACGATGAGTCTCGCCCCGAAATGTTGAGTGCCGGTTCACTTGGAGAAATGCTTCTTGAGCTGCTGAGTCCTCCAGTACTTTGTGAGCGTTGCTTCTTTCCGGATCCCTCCTCAGCCCTGTTTATAGAGGCCTAGTCAGGCACGGTTAAATCAGCGAATCCGGCTCCGTCAGCGACCAGAATCGGATATGCACCGTTTTAACTTCGGTGACTTGTCAAACATAATTTTTTCTCCACGGTGAAGGGACGTCAGCAGCCGCTTACGCACTCTCGTACTCCTGATCTTTGGCTGAAAACTGATGCTGCTAATTGCCAGCGTATATGAGTTCAGTAATGTCTGCAATCTCCCCCCACCCCTCTCTCTCTCTTCCCAGTGAATCTAGTGGTGATTGTGATCCTGTCCCGGGGAAAGTGCGGCCTCTCTACCTGCACCACTCGCTACCTGGTGGCCATGGCAGCGGCAGATCTACTAACTGTTGTCACCGGGGTCATTTTGTATCGGATAAAAAAAATTACTTTATGTCCAGTATTCTGAACATCACCCCCGTGTGCAGTGCTATCGAGGCACTGAGGTTCGTCGTCACATACTGTTCTGTCTGGTTCACCGTCACCTTCACCTTTGATCGGTTTGTCGCCATTTGCTGTCAGAAGCTGAAAACAAAATTTTGCACCGGGAAAACTGCGGTTGTGGTTCTAACAACAACCGGCGTATTATCTAGTCTGAACAACGTTCCCCGCTTCTTCATCTGGAAACCCAGAGCGATTATTGACAATGTACCGTGGCTTTGTAAACTTAAGAGCAATTATTTCACTGACCCCGGGTGGGTAGGGTATGCTTGGATCGATACGGTTTTAGTTCCGCTCCTCCCTTTCGTTATGATCCTCCTGCTCAACGCCCTGACAGTCAGGCACATTTTAGTGGCCAATCGGGTCCGTAAGGGGCTGAAGGGTCAGAGCAAGGGTGAGAACCGCAGTGACCCGGAGATGGAGAGCAGGAGGAGGTCTGTGGTTTTACTCTTCACCCTCTCCGGCAGCTTCATCCTCCTGTGGATGACCTGCGTTGTGAATTTCATACATTACCAGGTCAGAGGAAATGGTTTCAATTTCAATGATTCCGAATGGATATTTCACCGCGTCGGGGCTTTGCTGAGGAAATTCAGCTTGTGCACGAACACATTTAATTATGCGGTGACTCAGTCGAAATTCAGAGAACAGGTCATCAGTGCGGTGAAATACCCTGTCATCTTTTTGCTTCAGTTGATTAATAAAGACGCGCCCTGAGCGCAACCCAGATACAGCTTCAGTGTATCTAGCGGGGGCTCCAGATCGTCACGTTCACTGTCTCGTCTCCAAGTAATTTCTCTCGGACGGTTGTCCATTGACATGCATATTGGGAGCAGCGGGCATATGGCTCACAAGAGGATAACGAGAAGGAATGTCCGTGTGTATCAGAGAGTGTGTGAGGGAGAGAGAGAAGAGCAGAAAATACTTCAACACTGAGAATCAGGTATACTCTGTCCACTCTATCCATGCTTTTCATAACCTTTTAAACCTCGATCAGATCTCCCCTCAGCCTCCAACGATCCAGGCGAAACAAATGAACTCTGTCCAGACTCTCCTGATAAGTCCTCTAAACCAGCCAGTGACCTTGCAAATCTCTTCTCCACCCTCCCCAAAACATCCTTTGTATAGCGGGGTGACCACAGCTCTTTGCAATCCTCCATTTCCGGCCGAACCAGCAGGTTATAAACCTGACCACAGCTCTATGCAATACTCCAATTCTGGCCGAACCAGCAGGTTATAAACCTGCAGCGTAATCTCCTGACTTTTCAACTCAATGCCTCGACGAAGCATTCCATAAGTCTTCATCATCACCTTATCGACCTGTATTGACACTCTCAGGGAGATATGACTATTGATCTCAAGATCTCTATGCTCAGCAACTCTATTATTAATCTTGTCTTTAACAGTATACTATCCATATAACAATCACAGCACGGAAACAGGCCATTCCGGCCCTCCTAGTCCGTGCCGAACTCTTAATCTCACCTAGTCCCACCTACCCGCACTCAGCCCATAACCCTCCACTCCTTTCCTATCCATATACCTATCCAATTTTACCATAAATGACACAACTGAACTGGCCTCTACTACTTCTACAGGAAGCTCATTCCACACAGCTATCACTCTCTGAGTAAAGAAATACCCCCTCCTGTTTCCCTTAAACTTTTGCCCCCTAACTCTCAAATCATGTCCTCTCGTTTGAATCTCCCCTACTCTCAATGGAAACAGCCTATTCACGTCAACTCTATCTATCCCTCTCAACATTTTAAATACCTCGATCAAATCCCCCCTCAACCTTCTACGCTCCAATGAATAGAGACCTAACTTGTTCAACCTTTCTCTGTAACTTAAGTGCTGAAACCCAGGTAACATCCTAGTAAATCGTCTCTGCACTCTCTCTAATTTATTGATATCCTTCCTATAAATCGGTGACCAGAACTGTACACAATATTCCAAATTTGGCCTTACCAATGCCTTGTACAATTTTAACATTACATCCCAACTTCTGTACTCAATGCTCTGATTTATAAAGGCCAGCGTTCCAAAAGCCTTCTTCACCACCCTATCTACATGAGACTCCACCTTCAGGGAACTATGCACTGTTATTCCTAGATCTCTCTGTTCCACTGCATTCCTCAATGCCCTACCATTTACCCTGTATGTTCTATTTGGATTATTCCTGCCAAAATGTAGAACCTCACACTTCTCAGCATTAAACTCCATCTGCCAACGTTCAGCCCATTCTTCTAACCGGCATAAATCTCCCTGCAAGCTTTGAAAACCCACCTCATCATCCACAACACCTCCTACCTTAGTATCATCAGCATACTTACTAATCCAATTTACCACCCCATCATCCAGATCATTTATGTATATTACAAACAACATTGGGCCCAAAACAGATCCCTGAGGCACCCCGCTAGTCACCGGCCTCCATCCCGATAAACAATTATCCACCACTACTCTCTGGCATCTCCCATCTAGCCACTGTTGAATCCATTTTATTACTCCAGCATTAATACCTAACGACTGAACCTTCTTAACTAACCTTCCATGTGGAACTTTGTCAAAGGCCTTGCTGAAGTCCATATAGACTACATCCACTGCCTTACCCTCGTCAACATTCCTCGTAACTACTTCAAAAAATTCAATAAGGTTTGTCAAACATGACCTTCCACGCACAAATCCATGCTGGCTACTCCTAATCAGATCCTGTCTATCCAGATAATTATAAATACTATCTCTAAGAATACTTTCCATTAATTTACCCACCACGGATGTCAAACTGACAGGTCTATAATTGCCAGGCTTACTTCTAGAACCCTTTTTAAACAATGGAACCACATGAGCAATACGCCAATCCTCCGGCACAATCCCTGTTTCTAATGACATCTGAAAGATCTCCGTCAGAGCTCCTGCTATCTCTACACAAACTTCCCTCAAGGTCCTGGGGAATATCCGGTCAGGACCCGGAGATTTATCCACTTTTAAATTTCTTAAAAGCGCCAGTACTTCCACCTCTTTAATTGTCATAGGTTCCATAACTTCCTTACTTGTTTCCCACACCTTACACCATTCAATATCCTTCTCCTTAGTGAATACCGAAGAGAAGAAATCGTTCAAAATCTCTCCCATCTCCCTCGGCTCCACACATAGCTGACCACCCTGATTCTCTAAGGGACCAATTTTATCCCTCACTATCCTCTTGCTTTTAATATAACTGTAGAAGCCTTTCGGATTTACTTCCACCTTATTTGCCAAACCAAACTCGTAACTTCTTTTAGCTTTTCTAATCTCTTTCTTAAGTTTCCTTTTACATTCTTTATATTCCTCGAGCAATTCCTTTACTCCATGCTGCCTATATCTATTGTAGACATCCCTCTTTTTTCGAACCAAGTTTCTAATATCCCTTGAAAACCATGGCGCTTTCAAACCTTTAACCTTTCCTTTCAACCGAACAGGAACATAAAGATTCTGTACCCTCATAATTTCACCCTTAAATGACCTCCATTTCTCTATTACATCCTTCCCATAAAACAACTTGACCCATTCCACTCTCTCTAAATCCCTGCGCATCTCCTCAAAGTTAGCCTTTCTCCAATCAAAAATCTCAACTCTAGGTCCAGTCCTGTCCTTCTCCATAATTATATTGAAGCTAATGCTATTGTGATCACTGGACCCGAAGTGCTCCCCAACACATACATCTGTCAGCTGACCTATCGCATTCCCTAACAGGAGATCCAACACTGCCCCATCTCTAGTCGGTACTTCTATGTATTGTTGCAAAAAGCTATCCTGCACACATTTCACAAACTCTAAACCATCTAGCCCTTTTACAGAATGAGCTTCCCAATCTATGTGTGGAAAATTAAAATCTCCCACAATCACCACCTTGTGTTTACTACAAATATCTGCTATCTCCTTACACATTTGCTCTTCCAACTCACGCTCCCCATTAGGTGGCCTATAATACACTCCTATCAGTGTTACTACACCTTTCCCATTCCTCAATTCCACCCAAATAGCCTCCCTAGAGGAGCTCTGTAATCTATCCTTCCAAAGCACCGCCATAAGATTTTCTCGGACAAGCAATGCAACACCTCCTCCTCTGGCCCCTCCTACTCTATCACACCTGAAGCAACTAAATCCAGGAATATTTAGTTGCCAATCACACCCTTCCTGCAACCATGTTTCACTAATAGCTACAACATCATAATTCCAGGTATCAATCCACACTTTAAGCTCATCCACCTTTCTTACAATGCTCCTAGCATTAAAATAGATACATTTAAGATACTCTCCACCTCCTCCTCTCTTTTCATCCCTAGCAATGCATTCAAATTTATTATCCTTTTCTTTCTTCTCCCCTACAACTTCGGGCTGAGCGCATCCCTCCTCCATCACCTGCCTGTCCTCCCTCACACACGGTCTACTTACTTGCTCTACTGGTGAACTAACCTCCTCTCCCATAGTTTCCTCAAATTGATTTCCGCCCCCCCATCTTACTAGTTTAAAGTCTGCCCCGTAGCCCTAGCAAACCTCCCCGCTAGGATATTGGTCCCCCCAGGATTCAAGTGTAACCCGTCCTTCTTGAACAGGTCACGCCTGCCCCAGAAGAGGTCCCAATGATCCAGAAACTTGAATCCCTGCCCCCTGCTCCAATCCCTCAACCACGCATTCATCCTCCACCTAATTCCATTCCTACTCTCACTGTCGCGTGGCACAGGCAGTAATCCCGAGATTACTACCTTTGCGGTCCTTCTTCTTAACTGCCTTCTAAACTCCCTATACTCTCGTTTCAGGACCTCTTCCCCTTTCCTACCTATGTCATTGGTACCTACATGTACCACGACCTCTGGCTCCTCACCCTCCCACTTCAGGATATCTTGGACGCGATCAGAAACGTCCCGGACCCTGGCACCAGGGAGGCAAAGTACCATCCGGGACTCCCGATCACCTCCACAGAACCGCCTGTCTGAACCCCTGACTATCGAGTCCCCTATTACTATGGTCCTCTTTCTTCTATCCCTACCCTTCTGAGCTACAGGGCCGTCCTCTGTGCCGGAGGCTCGGCCACTGTCACTTCCTCCAGGTAGGCTGTCCCCCCCAACAGTACTCAAACATGAGTACTTATTGTCAAGGGGTACAGCCACTGGGGTACTCTCTAGTACCTGCCCCTTCCCCTTCCTGACCGTGACCCACCTATCTGCCTCCCGTGGCCCCGGAGTGACCACCTGCCTGTAACTCCTCTCTATCACCTCCTCACTCTCCCTGACCAGGCGAAGGTCATCGAGCTGCAGCTCCAGTTCCCTAATTCGGTCCCTCAGGAGCTGCAGTTCGGCGCACCTGGCGCAGATGTGGACGTCCGGGAGGCTCGGAGACTCCAGAATCTCCCACATCCTACACCGAGAACAACAAGCTGCCCTCACACTCATACTTCCCGAATAACTGAAAATAACAAGAACTAAAAGATAAGCCTACTGTGCCCTCTTCCGCCTAAGCCCTCTGAGCCCAAGCCCTACACTCTGCTCCCGGCTCACTCCGATGCCTGCTGCTTAAGGCTGCGTTCTTTTTATATCTTCCCTCCTTCCCAGGCCTCCTTCACGCGCCTGCGCAGTCCCGCCTCTCAGAACTCCGATCTGAGAAGCAATTTGAAAATGGCCGCCGCCGCACTTCTTCTCAAAGCCTCGCTGTCCTCTTCCAAAAGAGAACTGCCTCACTCCTTCTCTCCTTTTTATATCTTCCCTCCTTCCCAGGCCTCCTTCACGCGCCTGCGCAGTCCCGCCTCTCAGAACTCCGATCTGAGAAGCAATTTGAAAATGGCCGCCGCCGCACTTCTTCTCAAAGCCTCGCTGTCCTCTTCCAAAAGAGGACATCCTTGTATCTCCTTGTATTTATCGGAGTTAACTTCCATCTGCCACTTCTCTGCCCGTGTCTATATCGTACTGTATTCTTTACACTGTCCAAAGCTCCACCAATCAGACATCATCCGCACATTTACTTATCCACCAATCCGCATCTTCATCCAGCTTATTCATACACACGCAACTCTAATTATCGGTTTCCGGCTGGAAAAAGTCCCTTCAACCGCTAACCTCTGTCTTCCATGAACCGAGCAGTTCTGAATCCGAACAGCCAATTCGCTGTGGACTCCCTGCGTCTTCATCTTCTGGACTCGCCGGCCATGCGGGATTTAGGCAAACACTTCACTGAAATCCACATAGACAACATCCATGATTGTGCCCTCATCAGTCTGTCTTATCAACGAGTCAATAAATTTAATCAAGTTGCTGAGCCCAGAATCTGTCAGGCACAAATACATCTTGGGTCTCCATACTTCAGCCACTGGATTCCGAAATACATTATTGTATTCGCTTCCACTGCCGCCGTCGGCAGTGTATTCCACACACCCGCCACTCTGTTCAGAAATAAATACCCTTGACATTCTCTCGGTTCCTATTTCCAATCACCTTAAAACTATGCCTCTCGTGTTAGCCAGTTCAGCCTGGGAAGAAGCATCTGACTATACATGCATTCAATGACCCTCTTCATCCTATAAACCTCTATAAGTTCACCTCTCAAACTCCGTCGCTCCAAGGAGAAAACGCTACGTTCAAGCAATCTATTCTTATAGAGTACTGTTCCAATGCTGGCAACTTCGTTCCAAATCTGCTCTGCAATCTCTCTACAGTATCCACATCCGCATGCACCACAGATTAATGTGTAACCCTAAATCCGGCGAGACAGCCTAATCCGCAACCATCAGCAAACCCGTGCGCACCCCTTTTCAATAACATACAGTATCTCGGCGTTTTGGAAAAAGGGAATACCCGATTCTTTTGTTTGATTGGCTTGTGAGTGGTATTCGGCAAAAATGAATATTGACGACTTCCTGGCATCGCCAGACCCAGAGTTGTTAGCGAAGGCGAAAATAAAATGATGTATTTGAGATTGCTAGCAGGTTGGAACTTAAAGGTATTTCGAAATTTACAACAAAGCCTGTAATTCAGAGGAAAACCGCGGAACGCTACATAGATCTGGGTGTGATTGATGAAACGATTTTTGATCAGTTCCCTGTAAGTAAAGCAGCGACACAGCTACAATTGGAACAAGTAGCGTAAGAAAAGCTTAAAATAGAAGCTGAGTTAAATCAGAAACAATTGGAAGCGAATTTGGAACTAAGTCGATTAGAAGCTGAAAATAAAAAGAGAGAACTTGAACTTGCGGTGGTGGAATTAAGGTCCAAGAATGAGTCGTCTGGTTCTAGAAAAACGTTTATTGTTAGTCAGGAAATTATATTGGTCCCTCCTTTTAATGAAACAGTAGTAGAGAAATATTTTCACCATTTTGAAACTGTTGTTCTGATTTCAGAGTGGCCGAAAGAGAAATGGTCAGTGTTGCTGCAGAGTGCAATTAAAGACAAAGCACAACAAGTTTGCACAGCTTTAACTGCTGAGCAAGCACTTTATTATGATACTGTGAAACTGCACATATTGAAGGCGTATGAGTTAGTTCCGGAGGCTTACAGAGAAAGATTCAGAATTTTGATGAAATCTGAGGAAAAAACTAATGTATCAAATTAAAAGAACAAGCTCTACCAGATAGTGAAATTGATAAGGAGCCTGTAGGATATTATTTTGAGAAAGTGGTATAGATGAGGGAGTGGAGACCACCTACAATTCCTGCAAGTGATGAATGGAATATTGTTCACCAGGTAGTTGTTTCTAAAGTTTATCAAAACGAGGTTTTAACTTTAGCCCATAGTGTGCCCTTGGGTGGACATCAAGGGGTAAGGAATACTGTGGACTAGATTTTAAAACATTTTTACTGGGCCTGGTTTGAGAAAAGATGTGGCGACGTTTTGCAGAACGTGTCATACTTGCCAAATTGTGAGTAAACCTAACCAAGTTACTCCTGTGCAAACACTGCAACCCATTCCCGCATTCGGTGAACCGTTTTCCAAAATTATTATAGATTGTGTAGGACCATTACCAAAAACAAAAACTGGCTGTCAGTACTTGCTGACTATCATGTGCACTGCGTCTAGGTTTCCAGAGGCAGTCCCATTTAGGAATATAACAACTATAACTGCAACAAAGGCTATAATAAAATGTTTTACTTATTTTGTGTTGCCTAAGGAAATACAATCTGATCAAGGCAGTAATTTTATGTCTGGATTGTTTCAACAGATAGGTTATAAACTGGGAGCTAAGCAGATCACCTCATCTGCATACCATCCAGAATCGTAAGGAGCCTTGGAGAGGTTTCATTCTACCCTCAAGACTGTGATTAGGAAGTGTTGTGTGGAAAATGAAAATGATTGGGATGAGGGTATACACTTCCTTCTATTTGCAGGAGATTGGGGCTGTGATGAAAAATGGATCAGCAGGAGCAGATTTGATGAGCCTAATTCTGCTCCAATTTCTTACGGTCTAACATCTACAACAGATCTAAATTCCACTCCACGCTTCGCCAGTCTTTTATGCTGTTTACAACACTCCGGTTTTCCAACATTATCTACTAGCCTATTAGCACACATATCCACAATTCCAAATTGTTTTTATTCACATGCATCAGGTAATATACATATTACATAGTTTGCATGCTCAGACTGTATTTGACAATCCGCGCATTGGAGAGCGAGTTTATAACTCCGGCGGGAGAAAGCGATATTGGGAAAGGCGATGATGCAGCAACACTGGGGAGGGGGGCGGTGGAGGGACGTGGGACAGGTGGCAGAGGAGGAATCAGAGAGAAGAGAGTGTGGTGCTGATGATAATGCAGTCATGTCCATCCCTGCGACAGCAAACAAAGGACATTTGATTCCAATCAGTTGGCTTGTTCATCATTACAGAACGCCTCTCTGTGCTTCCCACTCCCTCCACTGTCACTTCACCTTTTCCTAAACAAAACTCCCTTCTCGCCGCCACTTCACACTCAATTCCACAATAGGCCTATGTCGGAACACCGTTTTCCATCTCTGACATGTTAAGGAATTGTTTTTTGAAATGCTTTCATAGTACTCTATGTACGTATAGCCCCTCTCCGTCTGGAGATTTCAATCATCCATGGCGACAGGTGAGGTATCAGAGCATTAGAGGATAACAATTATTGTTCCACCGCTTTACAAAAGACTGACGAGGCTAAGTCTTCGTGTATTTTTTCAAGATCAGGATGTATGTATTATCAGAGGATACATAGATTTTACAAATTAGAGATGTCCTTGTTTGCAGGTTGCCACAATGGAAGTAACGCAAAAGAATCCAATTTAAAAAAAATCATAATGATTTGTTTTAAAGACCATCAAGAGAGAATAAACATGAATCATGTGAAAAAATGAAGCAAACAACAGCATTCTGAACCAAAATGGAACCAAAACAGAACCAAATCCGATTCGAACCCCGGAGCAGCCGGGAGTCGGCCCAAAACCTCACTTATCCGTTCATCACGCTGCGGGCACGGAGCACAGCAGCACCAACAGTCTTATGTACTCAATGCCATGGAGATCACTCGCGCGGAAATGAGCGAAACGGGCTGTCGTCCTGACCGATACCCCGTCTTTATGTTTATGTGGGCCGGTGTTTCAATTGACCCAACATTGGTACAGCGAAAGTCTACCGCCCAATTTACCACAGAGAGAAAAAAACACTTTGTCCCTTTGTGGGGTCCAGACAGTTGATGTCGCTTTGATTCATATCTAAAAACTTGTTGTCTGTTCCGAGTAAATACAAATGCAAAACATAAATAATAATAATCTAATATCTCCCTTGTCTCTTTCGTTTCACGCATAGTTTATCATTCTGGTCTTCCAGAGGACCAATTTTGTCCTTTGCAATCCTTAGGATTCTCCCTCACTCTGTCTGTTAGAACAACCTCATAACCTCCTTTAACCTGTAGATCACTTTCTTATGTTCTCTTCCATTTTTATACACCACAAGCACCTCATTTGTTCCGGCCTGCTTATACCTGCAGTGAACCTCCTTTTATATCTTCACCAGGGCCTCAACATCTAAAGATGCCTACATCTTTCAACTTTACCTTTTATTCAGTCAGACATATATAAGAATTTTACTCCCAAAGTTACACTTTTTGAAGCTTCCCACTTCCCAAGTTCACATTTGCCAGAAACAGCCTGTCCTAATCCACACTTGACAGATTACTTCTGATTCCATTAAATTTGACCTTTCTCCAAGTTAGAATCTCACCCCGCACACCAGACCTACCTTTATGCGTATTTACCGTGAAACAAATGACCTTGTGGTCACTAGATGCAAAGTGTTCTCTACACAAACTTTTGCCACTGCCCTCGCTCTTCATGTCCATTCATGCCCTGAGCAGTCGAGAATCTGAATCGGGTTTATAAAGTGCTGGTGTGGCCTCAAACGGAGTATTGTGAACAGTTTTAGGCCGCTTATCTTCAGAAGAATGAGCTAAAACTGAAGAGGGTTCAACGAGGTTCACGAGCATGATTCCAGGTTCGATGGCTTTCGGTCTGCATTCATTGGGTTTCAGAAGAATGAGGGGTGACCCGATTGAAACCTATCGAATGGTGAAAGGCTCTGACGATGAGCCGGGAAAGTAGAGGCGGATGAGCCTGACACCAGCGGTTAACTTATTGTCAGACATTCTAAGGGACAGGATATAGAAGTATTTCAAAGGTATCAAATGTTTCAAATGTGTAGTTAATGTAAGAGAAATGTATACAATATACATCCTGAAATTCTTCTCTTCGCAACACTCCACGAAAACAGAGGAGTGTCCCAAAGAATGAATGACAGTTAAATGCTAGCTCCCCAAATTCCCCCCAGTTCACCTCACCCACGCATAAGCAGTAGCAAAGCAACCATCTCCCCCCCACCCACCAGTTAACGAAAGCATCGGCGCCCTCCACCGAGCACTGAAACGTGCAGCAAAGCGTCAATAGGGACATAGACTTGCAGAACCCCAAAGACTACACGTTCACCCGGTAATTCAACACACCACAGCCCCCCCCCTCTCTCTTTATCTCTCTCACTCTCTCTCTCTCTCTCCCTCTCTAATAAGAGAAAAAGTGGGTGACCCCGTTTCACAGCGACAGGGGGACATAACATACAGCTAGCTGATTTAAGATGTTAAATATCTGTGTCGCTTTATTTCGAGTTCTGTGCCCGATGAACTCGGGTCTCCGGGCACACGGCCAGCAGCCATCTTGTTGCTTTCGATCTTCCGTCTCCCACGACGCACCGATTTCCTGCAACGGCACCGACCTCGACTCCACCCGCCTCCAGAGCCACGAAATCCCGGAATACTGAAGACGCGCTGGTGTTTTAGCCCTCGTCCTTGGTATATCGAATAACGGCCAGTCGTCAGACTCCGAGAACGGGTCCATTCCCGCAAAGAACATAAGTCGGTTTGTAATTCCAGGTCGGGGTCTTCAAAAGAAATATGAAAGGGAAAAATAGAGATATTAAAATAGAACTAGAGCTCTTTGCGAAGTTGCAAACAAGGAGTCGCCGTTAGGCGCCATCGTCCTCCTCAGCTGCACGTAACTTTGGTTTTCAATGGGAATATGTTAAACTGGATTTGCAGATGACACCTGGATACAGAGCATGAGTGGCAGTGAGGCAGATTATCAAAACTTGGAGATGAGTTTAGCAGCTGGATAAATGGGCTGACGGTTTTGCAGCTGGAATGTAATGAGGACCGATGTGAGGTGTTGCGCTTTGCGGGAACAACAGAGTCGGACTCAGACAGTGACTGGTCGGGGATTGTGGTCTGCGGAGAGCCGAGGGATCCGGGAATACAGTTCCATAGTTCAGGGCAGGGTCATGAAGAGAGCCTTTGGCACATTGGCCTTCATGAATCAAAGAACTGAGTACACGAATTGCAACGTTATGTTGAAGTTGTAAAGGACGTTACTGAGGACAATCCTGGAGTATTGTGTGTAGTTTGGATCAGAGAAAACCTACATTACAATGCAGGTCCTTCGGCCCACATAGCTGTGCTGAACCTGTCCTTACCACAGAACTACCCAGGCTTACCCATAACCCTCTATTTTTCTAAGCTCCGTGCATCTATCCAGGGTTACCCATCTACACGAAAAAACATCAAGAACCTTGAACGATTAGAGCGAACATTTATATTGATGTTTCCAGGAGGTGAGGACCTGAGTTGAAGAGAAAGATTCAGAGTTTTGTCGCACCGAAGCTGAGGCTTTTCCCCCTCAGGTTGGGTGAGCCCTGAATAAGAGGGCATAAGTTCGGGGTAATAGGAAAAGGGTTTAAGGGTAAAATGTGAAGGAGCGCCTTTACTCAGAGGACATTGTGAGTGTGGAATGAGACGCCAGTGGAAGTGGAGAAATGAGGTTCCATTGAGACACTTGGACAGGTACATGGACGGGAGGGATGGTCCTGGTGCCGGCCGAAAGGGCCGTCGGGAAACAGACTATCGCACTCTGGAGGAGACGATGGGTATGTTGATGTGTGTGGAGTGTGATAACTCTACATCCAGCCCCTAAGAATCTTCTCCCGAAACGTGTCTACCCCTAACGTGAGTCTATATTTTCCAGGATTATCCATCCCCCTTCTTAAATAACAGAATAAGATCGATCAGCGCTTTTCTGAGATCTTACTCGTGGTTACAGAGAACACAAATATATTGGTCAAGTCACTAGTGATGTCATTTTCTGCCTCTCTCCATAATCTGCAGTATATCCTACCAGGCTCTGAGTAAATAATCCACCTTACTGCTCGATAAAAGACTAAACACTACCTCCTTTGTGGTTCTGTACTGATACAAATTTAAAAGGCATTGTGATTAAGTACAGAATAGGACAGGTTTAGTCAAAGACTCCTGCAGCAGGGAAAATAACCTTTCAGCACCTGTGCCCATGTGACTATTCAAGCTGACTCATGCCCAGAGGAAATGGCTCACACGCAGGCAGATGGGACAATTTTGGTGGGCACCAGTGCAGCCTGGAAGGGCCACTCTCAATGCTGAAACTGGAGGGTTTCATCCGAAACTTCGACAGTATTCCTCTCAGGAGATTGTGCATGACCTGGTATGTTTCATAAACTGTTGAATTCTATACAAAGTATATTTTGTGCAGGAGGTCTCCAGAGGAGATTCGCCAGGAGTGTGGAGGATCGTAGTTCATAACTCCCAGAGTGCCTGCTGCCGGCTGGTGGCGCAATTTTCTCTGCATCGGCGGAGGCTGAGGGAGGTCTGGCAAACATCGCCGGAAAAGACACTCGGAGGGGTGGACGGAGAGCTACGCCCGTCCCTGTAGATGTCACGGACGACGACCAGCGACATCTACAGGGACAGCAGCGACAGCAGTATCGCTGAACTCCACCATAGCGATAGAGCGATAGGTCTGAGTCTGGGGCAGATTTCCACCAGGCCTATCGTAGTTCAGACCCTTCACTGTCCCCTGCTGTCAATGGGAGACGAACCTGTCGGTCAAATGAGATGATTAGTTAATGTGAATTTCAGTCATGGAGAGAGGTGGGAATGTGAAAACAGTAACTATGTTGCCTTAGGAAAATAGAGGCGGATCAGTTCAAAAGGTTAAAGTACAGTTGGGTGTGTCTTATGCAGAGACCTTGCAAAAAGTTAAACCTGACTCTGACTGCTAAACTTAATAAAGTGTTCCGAGTCAGAGAATAGACTAGGGGGTCAGTGGATATGTGTCCGCATCTCAGTTCTCTCAGGAAAGATGCTGTATTGGTGGATACAATGGAGTTTGTGATGTTAATAATGGATGTGGTGAATTGTACTGATAAGACATCTCGTCCTACTGGCAAAAACATAAAATGATAGCGAAAGCTGCAGAAAGATATCTCGGTGTAACCGGTGTTATGTTGGAAGCTGTAAATGAAGATCTGACAGATAGATAGATAGATAGATAGATAGATAGATAGATAGGTAGATAGATAGATAGATAGATAGATAGATAGATAGATAGATAGATAGATAGATAGATAGATAGATAGATAGATAGATTGATTGATAGATAGATAGATAGATACTTTATTCATCCCCA